>NC_135327.1:176857233-176905966 GCF_023851605.1 Tamandua tetradactyla | reverse complement strand
CAACCTTCCTCTCCTGCATGCCTCCCAAGCACTACCTCAGCCTCTCTGTTCCCAACAGTCTGTTGCCAGCACATAAAGCTTGCAGGTACTAACCTCCATACCTAGGCTACCCCCACCCCCCTGCCTATAGTGTTGCACAGCCTCACCCTGTTCTCCCTGAGCTCAGCACATCTGTTTATGGCACTCCCAGGCCCACACATGCATACAGGCCCCCCATCACCTCATTCATCTCTGGGAACTGCACTTTACAGCAGTCCTCGAGCCGCGCATGTGCACAGCCCTCAGCCTTGCTTCCCAGGTCTGAGAAAGTGCTGACCTGCACAGCTGGGTCACATCTGCCCCAGTCCATGAACCTAATGCTGACCTGCTGCCACAGCTCTACACATGCACACATAGGGCCCTGTGCCTTAGAACAGCACACACAAGGGTTATGTTCCCTAGGCCAGTGAACCTGTACAACAACATCTTCTTTGGCCACTGGGCACCCATTTTCACAAGTATCAGCATAATATCCCCAATCTGCACCCATACCTGCCCTGAAACAAATGATTGCACTGAGTTCTTAACCCTGTGCCCTGCTTCCTGCTGTACAACCATCCTGTAAATGCAAGGCCTTAGACCACTGAAAGAATTCAACTCCCAAAGTAAATCAATCAAGATATTTACATGCCATGAAGACAGCAGAAGAACACTAAGCATATCACAATGCAGACAGATACAGATCTGCCTAATGACCAAATTAAAACACCAGAGGAGACACAAACACTGAAACAAATAATCAGAGATGTTCATACAGCTCTACTTCATAAAATAAGGGATAGGAAATGACATAAAAGAGATCAAGAAGACAGTAGAAGAGCACAAAGAGGAATTTGAAAGAATAAATAGAAAGTTAGCAGAAATCACAGAGATTAAAGACCCTGTTGATCTAATAAAAAACATACCAGAGTCACACAACACCAGATTTGAAGAGACAGAAGAAAGAATAAGTAATATGGAGGAGAGGATAACTGACTTTGAAGACTTAAAACAGCAAAAGGCAAAAAAGATGGAAAAAATTCAGAGGGAACTCAGGGAAATGATAGACAAAACAAAGCACGCAAATATAAGAATCACTGGTGTCCCAGAAGGAGAAGAGAGGAGTAAAGAACTAGGAAGGGAGGGTAGTTGATGACATAATGGGGGAAAACTTCCCAACCCTCATAAAGGTCATAAATATACAAGGCAAAGAAGCCCAAAGAACTCTGTTCTGGCTTGCTAGCTACCATAATGCAACACACCAGAGACAGATTTGCTTTTAATAAATGGGGATTTATTTTGTTATTTCTTCAGAGGAAAGGCAGCTAACTTTCATCTGAGGCTCTTTCTTACATGGGAAGGCACAGGGTGGTCTCTGCTGGCCTTCACTCCAGGCCTCTAGGTCCCAACAACTTTCCCCGGGGTGATTTCTTTCTGCATCTCCAAAGGCTTGGGCTGAGCTTCGAGGGCTGCGATGAGGTATGCCGAATTGCTTGGGCTGTGTTACGTTGAGCTCTCTCATATAGCACCAGCCAATTAAGTCAAATGTCATTCATTGCAGAAGGCACACCTCCTAGCCGACTGCAGATATAAATCAGCAACAGATGAGGTTCACGTACCATTGACTCATGGCTGCAGCAACAGAACTAGGTGCCTTCACCTGGCCAAGCTGACAGCTGAATCTAACTACCACAAACTCCAAACAGAATAAATCCAAATAGGCCTTCCCCAAGGCACATCTGCTTCTGAAAAGAAGCAGAAATTCCTGAAAGCAGCAAGAGAAAAACAATCTACTATGTACAAGGGAAATCCACTAAGATTGAGTTCAGACCACTTAGCTAGCACCCTGGAGCTGAGAAGGCAGTGAGATGATATAGTCAAGATCCTGAAAGACAAAGACTTCCAGGCAAGAATTTTGTACCCAGCCAAATTGTCCTTCAAAACTGAGGGAGAGATTAAAACTTTCCCATACAAAGAGGTCCTGAAAGAATTTGTCAACAGGAGACCAGCTCTACAAGAAATAATAAAAGGAGTTCTGCTGGCTAAAAAAGACAAGAGAGGGAGGTCTAGAGGAAGGCACAGAATTGAAGAGTGCCACAGAGGGTAATTTAAAGAATACACAGAGAAAGAGTGAAAAGAATTTATAGATCTGACAAATAAAATAAACAAACAAAAAGAAGGTGGATTCAAGAAATGCCTTTTCAATAATAACTTTGAATGTGAATGGACTAAACTTACAAATTAGAAGATACAGATTGTCAGAATGGATGATGAAATATAATCCAGCTATATGCTGCTTACAAGAGACTCACTTTAGACACAAGGATACAAGTAGATTGAAAGTGAACGGATAGAAAAAGATTTTCCATGCAACTTGTAACCAAAAGAAAGCAGGAGTAAGCTATACTAATATCGGACAAAATAGAACTTTAAATGTAAAGACATCATAAGAGACAAAGAAGGACACTATGTACTAATTAGAGGGTCAATTCACCAAGAAGATATAACAATTACAAATGTTTATGCTCCCAATCAAGGAGCTCCAAAGTACATGAGACAGACCTTGGCAAAACTGAAGGGAGCAATAGATGTTTCAACAATAATTATAGGAGACTTCAATACATCACTCTCCTCTATAGATAGAACAACCAGACAGAAGATCACAAAGGAAATAGATAAATGAAATAATTTGATAAATTAATTAGGCCTAACAGACATATATAGGTCATTGCACCCCAAAGCAGAAGGTTTACATTCTTCTCTAGTGCTCATGGAGCATTTTTCAGGATAGATTATATGCTGGGGCACAAAATAGGTCTTTATAAATTTAAAAATATTGAAATTATTCAAATCGCTTTCTCTGATCACAATGAGATGAAGCTGGATCTCAATAACCACCAAACAACAAGAACATTCACAAATATATGGAGATTAAATAACACACTCTTAAACAATCAGTGGGTTAAAGAAGAAATTGCTAGAGAAATCAGTAGCTATCTGGAGATGAGTGATAATGAGGATACAACTTATCAGAACTTATGGGATGCGGAAAAGGCTGTGGTGAGAGGGAAATTTATTGCCCTAAATGCCTATTTTAAAAAACAAGAAAGAGCAAAAGTTGAGGACTTAACAGCACAGCTAGAGGAAATCAAGAAAGAACAGCAAACTAACCCCAAAGCAAACAGAGGAAGAGAAATAACAAAGATTAAAGCAGAGATACATGAATGGGAGAACAAAAGAACAATAGAAAGAATCAATTAAACCAAAAGTTGGTTCTTTGAGAAAATCAATAAAATTGATGGGCCACTAGCAAGACTGACAAAGAAAAAAAGAAACAGGATGCAAATAAACAAAATCAGAAATGAGAAGGGTTGCATTACCACGGAGCCTGAATAAATAAAAGATAATATAAGAGGATAAAATGAACAACTATACACCAACAAACTAGACAACCTATATGAAATAGACAAATTCCTGGAAACACACAAACAAGCTACACTGACTCAAGAAGAAATAGAAAATTTCAACAAACCAATCACAAGTAAAGGGATTCAATCAGTCATAAAAAATCTTCCTACAAAGCCCAGGGCCAGATAGCTTCACAGGGGAATTTTATCAAACATTCCAGAAAGAACTAATACCAATCCTGCTCAAACTTTTCAAAGAAATTGAAGAAAAAGAACTCTACCTAACTCATTTTATGAAGCTAATATCATTTTAATACCAAAACGGGACAAAGATGCTATAAGAAAGGAAAACAACAGGCCAATCTCCCTAATAAAAATAGATGCAAAAATTCTCAATAAAATATTGGCAAATCAAATCCAACAGCACATTCAAAGAATTATACACCGTGACCAAGTGGAGTTTATACCAGCAATGCAAGGATGGTTCAACACAAAAAAATCAATTAACGTAACACAGCACATTAATAAATCAAAAGGGGAAAATCACACAATCATCTCAATTGATGCTGAAAAAGCATTTGACAAAATTCAGCATCCTTTTCTGATAAAAAACATTCCAAAAGATAGGAATTGAAGGTAACTACCTCAATATGATAAAGAAAATATATGAAAAACCGATAGCCAACATTGTACTAAATGGAGAGATGCTGAAAGCCTTCCCCTAAGATCAGGTACAAGACAAGGATGCCCACTATCACCACTATTATTCAACATTGTGCTAGAAGTCCTAGCTAGAGCAATCAGGCAGGACAAAGAAATAAAAGTATCCAAATTGGAAAGGAAGTAGTAAAACTCTCGTTATTTGCAAATCATATGATACTATACTTGGAAGATCCTGAGAAATCTACAGCAAAGTTACTTGAGCTAATAAACAAGTTCAACAAGGTGGCAGGATATAAAATTAATGTACCCAAATCAGTAACATTTCTATACACAAGCTGTGACTGAGCTGAGGAGTCAGTTAAGGAAAATTTTCCATTCAAAATAGCAACTAAAAGAATCAAATACTTAGGAAAGAACTTAACTAGGGATATAAAGGACTTGTACACAGAAAACTACATAACATTGCTAAAAGAAATCAAAGGAGCTCTAAATAGGTGGAAAGACATTCCCTGCTCATGGACAGGAAAGCTAAATATAGTTCAGATGTCAATTTTCCCCAAATTGATCTACAGATTCAACACAGTACCAATAAAAATTCCAACAACCTATTTTGAAGATTTGGAAAAGCTAACTATCAGATTCATTTGGAAGGGAAAGAGACCCCCGAATAGCTAGGAAGATCCTAAAAAAGAAGAAAGAAGTAGAAGGAATAACACTCCCTCACTTTAAAACCTATTTTAAAGCCACAGTGGTAAAAACAGCATGGTACTGACAGAAAGAAAGAAGCTTTGGCCAATGGAATCAAACCGAGAGTGCAGAAATAGACCACCAAGTCTATGACCAACTGATTTTTGACAACACTCCCAAGTCTCTGAACTGGGGCAAAATAGTCTTTTCAATAATTGGGCATGGAAGAACTGCATATCAATAGCCAAGTGAATGAAAGAGGATCCCTATCTTACACCTTACATAAAATTAACTCCAAATGGATCAGACACCTGAATATAAGAACTAGCACTATAAAACTTCTAGGAGAAAATGTAGGGAAACACCTTCAAGACCTAGTAATAGGAGGTAGCTTCCTAAAGTTTACATCCAAAGCACAAGCAACAAAGGAAAAATAGAAAGTGGGAATTCCTCAAAATCAGATGCTTTTACACATCAAAAAACTTTGTCAAAAAGGTGAAGAAGTAGCAGCCAACTCAATGGGAGCAAATATTTGGAAATCACATACCAGACAAAGGTTTGATTTCCTGTATATACAAACAAATTATGCAACTCAACAACAAAAGAACAAATGACCCAAATATAAAATGGTCTAAAGACATGAATAGGCGTTTTTCTGAAGAACAAATATAGATGGCTCAAAAACACATGAAGAGGTGCTCATTTTCACTGGCTATAAGGGAAATACGGACCAAGACAACAATGAGATACCACCTCACACCTATAAGAATAGCTGCTATTAAACAGACAGGAAACTATAAATGTTAGAGTGGATGTGGAGAAACTGGAATATTTATGTACTGTTGGTGGGAATGTATAATGGTGCAGCTACAATGGAAGATTGCAGCTACCTTAGAAAACTAAATATTGAGTTGCAATAGCTCTGGTTGGTATATACCCAGAAGAGCTGAAAGCAATGACAGGAACAGACATTTGCACACCGATGTTCATAGCAGCATTATTCACAATATCGAGGCATGCAATGATGTGAATGAACATGTGGGACATTTGGTGAGACAAAATAAGCCAGAAACAAAAGAACAATAATGGTATGGTCATTTTATAAATGCTTATAAGAAAACAGGGGCCTAGATTGCAAGCTTTTAGAGCAGACACATTAAGTCTGGAGTGGTGATTCTTATTTCTGGATTTTGAGAGGCTACTATATATATATAACCTGATATTTAGAGATAAGAACAAAGCTGAACAGTTGGGGTTAAAGTTATTCAGAATGTTGGGGTAAGGAAGACAGTGTCTATATTTTACAACCACACATACTCCTCAAGACCAATGGAAGAAAGGTTTATTTGATCTGGAACTGAAATTTTCTGTAGTGCATAATCTAATTCAATTTATCTGTATAGCTCATTTGAACAACTGAAACACAGGAAGCGCAGAATAAGAAAGAGGTCCTTTAATCCTGTATAGATCATTGTAATGCCTGGAAACATCCTTGAGTATATTAAACAGATAATCAAAAATTATTGGCAAAGTCCCTGAGGGAAGGGAGAAAGATTATGGAACTATTAAATCTTACCATCAGGAATGCCCTGATACTGTGTCAAACTTTAGGGATACTCAAATCAATAAACCATGCCCTTGATAATGAAGCTTACTCTTGTGAAGCATATATAGGTAGTGGAGAAGCTTAGGCTACCTATAGGCATGTCTAAGAGATACTTCTGGAGGACCTCTGTTGTTGCTCAGATGTGGCCTCAGTCTCTCTAAGCCCAACTCTAAGTGAAAGCATTGCCCTCCCCTCTACGTGGGACATGACATGCAGGGGTGAAAGTCTCCCTGGCAACGTGGGAAATGATTCCCAGGGATGATTCCAGACCTGGCACCATGGGATCAATAATTCCTTCCTGACCAAAAGAGGGAAAAGAAGTGTAATTAATAAAGTTTCAGTGGTAGAGGGAGTTCAAATAGAGTTGAGAGGCTACTTGGAAGGTTGCTCTTACACAAGTTTCAGGTAGACCTTGCTATCTACCATAACCTGCCAACCCCCAACCAGGACCATTCCAGCCAGTCCTAAAGAACACCTAGGGCAATATATAAGATTCCACAAGGTTTCCAGCCATTAGAGTAACTTTCCAGAAATCTACAACCTCTAGGTGGGTCCCTGGTCCTGATAAGTCCTGAAACCTAGCCCAGACTCTCCAGAGCATCAGATAGTTCCATCTTCCTACCCCATATTAGTGATAGACCCATCCAATATCAAAAATTTAGAATTGCCATAGCCCAAACAACCCTAAAGAAAGGTATGGAAAGATTAAAGGCTGTGGTGGAATTTTGCATCCAAAATAGGACTTAACAAATGAATATGAATGCTGAATCACTAAATTGATATCCCTTTGTTAGGTCAGGGGAACGGGGAAGGGCACTGCAACTGGAGCTGTGGAGGCTGTGTCACCCCTCCCAACCTGACTTCTGGAACTAATGAACTGCCCCTTCCTGACGTCACCTGACCTCCACCCTTAAAAGCTGCCCACGCCGAAGCCGGCGCGTGCACTCACCTCCCTCCATCTTGGGTTTGGTGAGTTCTGCCTGGGAGCGCATAAATACCCCCCCCCCTTTAAATTTCCTGGTCTACCTTTCTTCTTTCTCACCCTTTCGCCTCCTAAACCTTTCATCTGTTGCCGGAAACCCGGGAGAGGAGCACGGGTGCTGCCTGCCTGGCCAGAGGTGCCCTGGCTTCCTCTCTCCTCCTTCCTCCACATAGCCAGTGACAAGGGATCCTTCGGCCCACTGCTACATCCACCATGGATTGGGTAAGTCCCTTCCCTCCTAGCCCTGCTGCCAGGTCTCATGGTTCTAAGAGAGCCTGTCCGTTAATTACTCTCCGAAAATCGTGAATTCACATCATGTTTTCTTCTGAGGGCTGAGGTGAACGCGGACACCTGCAAGCCTCATACCCTTTTTCTGGGACTCAAAAAGCTGTGGGGATGCCCTGCTTCTTGTCTCCCTCCCAAATTCAGGTCCAGGACCTGAAAGGGCCTCAAACCAGGGTGAGACGTCCCCTGTGGAGATGAACCCCACTCATAAGAGCTCCGAGGACTCTCTCAGGTTGTTGGGACGCCAACACCCCCTGGGCCAGTCCTTTCTCCTTTGAGACCCATCAGTATGGGCAGTAGGTCCTCTCTCATGGGCCTGAGGATGGGATTTTCAATTTTAATATCGTTACGAACCTCCGCAACTTTTGCCAGAGGAGCGACAAATGGGCCAAAATTCTTTATGTCCAGGCTTTTTTCCTTCTGCGCTCCCACCCCTCCCTTTGTATCCTCCTCTCCCTCGCTCTACCCTCCCCTCCTTCCAGCGGTGCTCCAGTCGCCATCTTGCTTTTCCCTCCTCATTTCTGCTTCAGCAACATCTCAGTCGCCATCTTCTCCTTCTCTTCCTCCTTCTGTTCCGGTGACGTCCCAGCTGCCATCTTGCCCTCCTCTCTCCCCTTCTGCGCAGGCGGCACTCCCACTACCATCTTGCCTTTCTCTTCCTCCTTCTCCACCGGTGGTGCTCCAGCCACCATCTTACTCCTCTCTTCCTCCCCCAGCTCCGGCAGCATTCCAGCTGCCATCTCATCCTCCCCTCCCATCTCCATCCAGTCCCCCACTATCCTCAACAGCCTTGCCCTCCTCACCTATAAGCTCTCATACCCACTCAAAGAACTCTTTACTGTCCACTATGGGGAGTTGCGGGACCTGACGGGTTAGTTCGAGTACACACCCCTTTCTCCCTAGCTGACCTCTCTAATATTGAGGAACGGCTAGGTTCATTCTCCAGCTACCTGACTGTCAATACTAAGGAATTTCAATATCTAGCTAATGTCTACAATTTAACCTGGCATAACATTCATGTAATCTGCTCATGTAATCTAACTACAGATGAAATGGGCCGCATTTTCAATGCAGCCAGGGCTCATGCTAACCAGGTGCATATAACCAACCACACCTTGCTGGCAGGAGTCGAGGCAGTGCCAGACCAGGAGCCAGGGTGGGAATATCAGGTTGATACTCCAGCAGGGAGGAACGGGTGGACTAGACGGGACAAAATGCTTACATGCCTCATAGCCAGCATGCAGAAAGCTTCACATAAAGTAGTAAATTTCCATAAGCTAAGGGAAATTACCCAGGGTCCTAATGAAAACCCAGCCATAATTTTGGTCTATGGGACTCTCTTAGCCACTGCTACCTTACTTTGTTACATTTCTTTTTCCCCGTTTGGTCAGGATGGCATTGACAATTCCACAGTGCCAGGGCCAGGCTCATACCTAGGAGTCATGTCCCACATTGCCAAGAAGACTCATACCCCTGGACATCATGTCCCATGTAGGAGGAGGATAATGATTTTAATTGCAGAATTGGGCTTAGAGCTGCCCAGCTCATTCTTAACCAAAATTATGGCTAAGGCATTATTTAGAAAGCAGAAATATGTAACTGATGAAGGAGGTGAAGTGAACCAGTGGTGTCTGGGTGGAGGCCAAACCTCCCCTGGTTTGAAGTAGCATGGATTTTGAAATTGATTACCAGTAGTAGAACTCCAGCAGAATCTGGAAACAATAGAATATAAAATCAGGAGTTAACAGAATGGGTTAGAAGAATCCATTTTAGCCATACCCTGAGGCTAGTTGGCTAAAAATTTATTTTTGTGGTTGTTGATTTCAGCATTAGCAAAAATGAAGGTAAACTCAGAATCTCATTCAGACAGCAAGTGAAGCTCTAACCAAAGGATTCTGGATCACTGTAAAGGTTGATAAATGGGCCACACCTGTGAGACTAATTACAATTAGATAAGTAATTCACCTGGATGATGGGGAAGGGGGTAGGGGTGGGGAGTGGGGGGCAAGAAAACATGGAAGTAAAGAGTTATTTAGTGAGAAACTTGGGTCATTTTGTACATCATCATAAGCAACTCTCTTATGAGCTCTTATTAAAATGACTCCTGATAATTTTAGATCAAGGATCAGCAACTCTGACTTTGAACACTACTGAGTGGAGGAAAATGTTGGAACTCAATTTTCTGCTCCCCTTGCATGGAGGTTCACAGGGGAATCTCTAGCTCACTAGAACTGATTAAGGGCAGGGGTCTAGTCTTACTTCCTCAGAGAAGGGCAATTGCTCTGTTGCTCCCTTATCACATAAATGGTCAGTGCCTACTGAAGCTGCAGAAATACTGCTGATGCAGACAGTCTTGGATCAGCTATGTATCAGCATAAATAAGCTCCCTAATGAGATGCTTCTTTGATGAAATGTGCCGCAGCAGTATGGGCACCTGTTCTAGTTTATTAGCTGCCAGAATGTGATATATTAGAAACAGAATGGCTTTTAAAAGGGATAATTCATTAAGTTGCAAGTTCACTGTTTGAAGGCCATGAAAATGTCCAATTAAAGCAAGTCTATAAAAATGTCCAAATTAAGGCACCAACAGTTACCTTCACTCTAGAAAGACTAATGAAGTTCAGGGTTTCTTTCTCAACTGGAAAGGCACATGGCAAATATGGCGACATCTGCTAGCTTTCTCTCCAGGCTTCTTGTTTCATGAAGCTCCCCCAGGGGCATTTTCCTTCTTCATCTCCAAAGGTCTCTGGCTGAATGGGCTCTCTGTTTCTTGTGGCTCTCTCATTTTTTTCCAAAATGGTTCCCTTTTAAAGAGCTCCAGTAAGCAACCCTACCTTGAATGGGTGGAGACACATCTCCATGGAAACCATCTAATCAAAAGTTACCACCCACAATTGGGTGAGTCATATCTCCATGGGAACAATCAAAAAGCTCCCAGCCAGCAATATTGAGTAAGGATAAAACGACATGGCTTTTCTGGGGTCCACCACAGAGTCAAACCGGCACAGTACCCTATGTGACTTTGCCTTTGGAACCTCAGTGCGATGTAAGGAGGCAGCTTCAAATCTGTAATCCCAGATTCCTCACATGGCACTTTAAGATAATAAAATGGTTAGGACTTTACCAAAAAAAAGGGAAATCAAAATATGAAAGGGGAGGACACCAATTCAGCCCCAAACATATGAAAGTTCTTAGAAGATTAATTAAAAATAGCACAAAAAGCAGGGAAATTGATGCAGTCTCCACCAAAACCTTGAATGGAATTTTACAGGACAAAAGGAATACCCACAATTGCCTCTACTCAAACTTCCCAGGATGTAAAATTCTCAAGACAGAGACAAATTACAACTAAACAGGTAATCCAATTACAGCTGAACAGGTAATTCAATAAACTCAATTTATCTGAGCTTAGAGAAATTTCAGAAAGAAAAAAGTTCCAATGAGCCTCAAGCATCAGAGGCGAATATACCTACTTCTAACATTAAGGCAATAAGGGAAGAAGGTTGGCATGAAGGCCGGGATGTTTCAACCCAACCCTAGAGGGAGACCCAAGGCCTTTTACAAACATAAAGATAAAATAGGGGTGGGTGGGCCACGGTGGCTCAGCAGGCAGAGTTTGATTCCTGGTGCCTGCCCATGCAAAAAAAAACAAAAAGATAAAATAGACTGGGTTGGAGGAGGAAAAATATTTTAGGCCTACTGGATACAGGAGCACCATGTGCCTTACCGCCTCAGCCTGCTAATGAGACCCTGAGAGGTAACAGAGTTAATTTAGGGGGACATGGGATGCTGTTGGGAGGGAATAAAGAGTAAAGTCTCATTAGAAACTGGAACATGTGTTAAAAATTTATGCATTGGTGGCATTTCCCTTATCTGAATATATAATTGGTATGGATATAATCTCTGAATGGAAATTCCTCCCCCTACTGGTTAAAATGAAAAAAAGGAAATAATTGTACATCACTTTTTGTTCAGTATTCTTGGACATGCCAAATGGAGCCTTCAGAGTTGCCTAAGCCAACTCAAATAGTAAATTAGAAACAGTATCAGAGGGCAACAAGAAATTACTTCCCTAATTAAGGAAATGTTAGCTGAATGGCTATTGGTATCCAGAAACTCCCCAGTGTGTCCAGTAAGGAAGGCTGACATTTCAAGGAAACTTACAGTAATTACAGGAGAAACAATATAACAGTATTCCCAATAGCCTCAGCAGTCCCTTATATGGTCCAGACTATTTAACTGATACAACGAGCTAAAGGTGACTGGCATTCTATAATTAATCTGTTTAATGCATTTCCCTTAATAACAATCACCAAAAGGAGCCAACAATTTGCATTTATGTGGATGACCACATTTACTGTATTACCTCAGACTTCCCCACATTTTCAAAATCTGTTCAGGTGAGACCTACACATAATAAAATTGGGTCATGTTCTAAAACATTATATTGATAATATTATGATTAGTTCTGAAATTGAAGATCAAACTAAAAGCAACCTTAAATCTTACAAACTAAGGTCTTAAATCATATTTCTAATTGGGGATGATTGCTAAAATCCAGAACCCCGTATAGAGTATGAAGTTGTGGGGGTTTACAGTGTCCAGGAGTGACCCATGACATACTCCTCCCCTATTAACTTAAAAAAAAATACACTGTCCATAGCAGCCACCAGCACAGATGCCTACTGGCAACAATTAATAAGGCCTAACTGTTACTTAAAATATTGAGACCATGCAATGGGTGCAGCATTTCTTTGAGTATTCATTTAAAAGAGGCCTGGAGTTCATCCAAAGGCTCCCCCTTTGACACTGAATGGAAAATTCCCTTACCAGGAATCCTCTCCCTCTAATTTACTGGGCAGTCTTGTTCAGCCTTGTTGGCTAAGCTCGTAATATCCCGAGGCTGTGGACCGGGTGGAGGCATTGGTAGGATGTAAGGAGCAGAGTCACGGAGTCACAGGCTTATCAGGCACAGGCAGCCACTCTACAGAGGCCACTGGAGAATCCTGGCCTCCTTCCGCATGTCAAATGCCCAGTCCCAGCTTTTTGATGTGCAGCTGTTAACTAGTGGGACAATTCTTATTAAACAGCTACCCCTAGTGGTGGCACCTTTAGCTTTCCCTATCATAGATATTTATGCTTTACTATGTGCTGGTATAAGATCAAATCTCTGGCTCCTTTGATATCCCATGCCAAATGGGACCTCTGTGGTACTGCCCCTGCCAATCAAGGTACTAAGTGCTGCAATATCACCTAAAATAAGATACTGTGGGACTTTAGCCAGTAATCCAAGATCTCCTTGAAGAGGGAGTAATTAATTATACCTACCATCTCCCCATACAATAGCCTTAGTTGGCCAAGTGTGATCAATCACCGATTATATCAACCCTGATGCACAAGTCCTGCCATTCAAAGCTCCGGCTCCTAATATCATCTAATTTAAAAAGTTATATACAGGAGCAAGGGAAATTGTTCTGCTGTGGCTGATATGGCCAATATTTTACTCAGTGCTAATACCTAAAAAAAATTCCTATCCTGTTGCCATTATGACCTTAACAAATGGTCTTTTTAAAAAAACTGTTTATTATTGGCACTATATGGCTAACCTAGATTAAGGGGTTGCTCAAAAAAGAATCTACAAGAGGACCTAGCCACACTCACAAATAATTTACAAAAATGAAGCTGGGCAATAGTACTCCATTAAATACAAGGACCATCAAACTGTCAACTTCCTAAGCATCATCTGGCCCTTAGGGCAGACAGATTTCCACCATCCTCAAACACGAGCCCATTTCACATACTAAGAACATACCCAACACTTATTAGGATTATTTATGTTCTGGAGACAACATATCCCACTCACTCTCATTGCAGCCCATATACAAAATCACACACACACACAAACATGCCTGCTGTTTTCAACTTGGGAGAACCCCAACAATATGCCTTAGAATTGGCACTACAGACCATTTTGCACACCATGCCTCTTGTCCCACTGGGAGTAGATTTTAGATTTTAGTAGGTAGCCTTGGCTACCTCTGAATAGCTTCTTGGAGTCCTTGGACCCAGCTGGAAAATCCTGGCTGCTTCTAAAAATGGAGGTGCCTCCAGAGTTATAACTGGTCAGCCTATGCACACAGATTCCCAAATGCCACGGGTGAGAGAGATTTCAAAGCAGGAGACCAGCATGGCCACTGAAGACTTACTGGTGAAATGGAAATGGTACCTACAGGAGAGGGCTCAACATGACAAACAGGGCCTTTCCAAATTATAGGAGGATGTGGCTTCCCCATGCTCAGCCCCTTGCCTGCAGATCTTGAAACACTAACAATAGCATCCCTTGCACCCTCCAAGTGGGGAGCCCCTTGAGACCAACTGTCTGACGTGGAAAGAAAGTTGGTATATCTTACCAATGGCAACATTATCGTTGTATGCAACACAGTTAGACTATAGCATATTACCTGGCCTCAACACCCCACTTACCCAAAATGGCTGTTTGGGGTCTGCACAGTTGGCAGAGCTGAAAACCTTCCAGGATACTATGAGCTGCCAGTTGACCAGTCTCCAAACCTTCACTAATTCTTGGGCAGACTGAAGAGTTTGCAGGGGAGCCAGACCAATAGAAACAGCATAATTTTTCATTTAAAAAAGAGGCTTCTTGTGCAGAAGCCTCCCATTTGGAAATAGTTCTCAGTCTCACTCATTTCTGCACATATTCAATTCACCACACTGAAGTCACTGTTCAGTGACTCTACCAATAAACTAACTAAAATTCATCCCTAAACAGAACACCTGGCACGTCCCCCTTGGAGACTGCCCACTCAGGGCTTCCAAGCTTCTCCTATCAACAGGCATTTTGGTCTCACAACACCTCAGGCCTCAGAGGTGCCTCTGCCTTGGTGGAGAGAGCACGTAAAAAGAGATTGCCTCTAGACCTATCATAGGCCAAAATCGTTACTAATGGCTGTGACTTATGTCCCAGAACTAAACATTGCCAAAATGGGATCACATTGTACGCAATGGGGTTAAACCCTCTCCCCTTGCCATATTAATTATACAAGTCCACTTCCTATCAATGCCAGAACCACTAGGAAGTGGTGGTTATAGAGCCCATATCAAGCAGTGGAACAGCCTGGATCACCTTTAGAGGTGAAGAAAGCTATGTTTGGTGGATGCCAGTTTTAAAATACAGACCATATCATCCTTTACCCTGTATTATCCACACAAGGTACAATATCCAGGCTGGAAAACACTAAACATAGAGCAAATCCTGAGAGAAACATTGTACAATCTCTCAGCAAGGGAGAAACAATACAGGTATGGCTGTCATGATGCAAGTAGCAGCCCTAGAAGCCAGTTCTCACTGATTGGTTCAATGTCAATGTTCTAGATTTAAGTATTTTTGCTGACTGCAAAGGTCATAGGCTTACTTGCTGGCCTGCAAGGCCTCACCGTTCTGGTCCAGGAATGCTCAGACAGTATTTGGCTATTCCTGAAACTGTACCCAAGGATGGCACAGAGGAGATTGATGGCTGTTACTCCTCAACCATCTGTGCCCAGCATTTCCACCAAGTATGGCTGATGACCCAAAGCTATCCAATCTATAACAAAATTAATCTACTGGCACCAATGCATAAATGGTTCTTGACCCAGACATAACCTAATAAGAGTTTTATACAGCAATGACCTTACAAGTATAATAAAATCAAAACTGTATGCCTAATTGTCCTCTAAAAGTCCCCTAAATGTCCTATTGGGCATACTATTCTAAGACAAGAGCTTAGATTGCAAAACAGCTTATAAAACATTAGAACCCAATTGGTATATAAGTGTGGACAAAACATATTCTTCCTGTGGAGGAAAGTGCATGAGTTGCCATGTGGGAATATGCAGTCAGGGCTTTTGCTAGGTGCATCCTATATGACATATTAAATGTCATGAACCTCTGTGATGGCAACCATTTTACAAAACCTACAGAGATACTATGACCAGAGCTGTCTAGTGTTATTAAAAAGCCCATGATAAAATTCCCCACCTTTTATGGATTGGACTTGGGAAGGATTCCCACGCCTTGGTTGGCCCCTGGCATTCACTACCTCAGATGACATTGCCCCAGCCCATGACCTTATCACTGGAAAGGACTTTGCCTCTGGTCAAATCTGCCACAGGAGCTGGAGTACAGAATTAAGCAATACTGTTTACAATCCTGGGACTTAGACCTGGACTTATATACTTCAGAGATTACTGCTGCCCAGCTGGCCCATGTGATACCTAAAGCAAAACTGTAAGCTACCTCCGTACAACAACAAACAGATATCCTTCAGGCCAATCAACAGTTGCCAATCACAATAGCCCAGCATATGCAACTGGTACCCCAGATCCTGGGTCTCATGCAAAAGTAGCAGAGCTCCCTAATTCAAAAGGTTGTTGACATTAGGCTAGCATTTGGGTTATCTGCTGGCTAAGGAAAGGGGAGTTTCTACTATGACTGGTATGGCCTGTTTCATGTACATCAACAATTGGGGGTAAGTCCAGTATAAATTTACAAAGGTGCAACAACAAAACCAGAAGGAAAGATAGAGGATAAAGACTGAGATGGTATAACTAGGGATGCCTAGAGGAGACAATGTGAGTGAATGAATATAACAATGTTTTTGCATGAAAGAGAACAAATGAATGTCAACATTGCAAGGTGTTGAAAATGGATGGTATACAAGAAAAAGTACAATCAGTGCAAGCTAGGGTCTCTATATAGTCAGCAGTAACATTGTAATATGCTTTCACTGAACGTAACAAAGGCATTATGCCAAAACTAAATGTCAACAGACATAATCAAAAAGATTATGGTGGCAAAGACATGTCTATTTACTTAGATTGGATTGTATGATAGGTGAATAAAACTGTTTAAAAATGAACAGAGAGAAACAAGAGCTAGAGAAAGAGATGTACCATATCACTGTCGGTAGGGAAATGAGAGGTCTACCCCTTGGAGGGCAGTGTGGTGATGCCACAGGAGGCTAGGGGTGGGGTTGCCATATGATCCTGCAACCCTGTTATTCAGTATATACCTGAAGAAACTGAGTGTGGGGACACGAATGAATATTTGCACACTGATGGTTATGGTGGCAGTGTTTGAGATTCACAATGGATGGAGGTGGCCTAGGGGTAGAATGACTGAGGAATGGAAGGGGGAACTGTGATGAATACATACAACAGCCTATAGAGCGGCTGCAAGAAGGAATGAAGTTGTGAAGCATGCAACTAGTTTTATGAACCTTAAGGACTATAGGTTGAATGAAATGTCAGAAACAAGAAGACAAACATTATCATGCCTCATTCAATGAACTAACTATAATATAAAAACTCAGTGAACTGAGGTCAAAAGCAGGAGTTATCAGGTTGCAGCCTATTGTAAAGGGTCCTAGACTGTAAGTGCTTATAGCAGTCACATCTCTTCTGGAGTTGTAACTGTTATTTCTAAATTTTAAGATACTGAGCTGTTTGTATATAACCTGGTCGTTCCCAGAAACTTTGGGTATTTATGTGACAACTCTGTGAAAGGCAGCAGTATCCCATACAGGAACTGTTTAAAAAGTTAAAAAGTGATCAGACTTCGACTAGAGATATGAATGAAGCTGTTCTGGATAGGACTGGGGTAGATCAGAATAAGAGGTAATGGATGATATTGCCTATATTTTAAAACTTCAACTTCTGTGTGAGACCAAAGGAGAGATGTTTATTTGGTGCGAAATTTATATTTTGGGTAGCACATTACTTAATTTACGTTGTATGGTCAGTTTAGTTGAACACCATAAGTACATGGAATCTTGAATAGGGCCTGAGATTTTGTTGGTTTGTCCAGGTTAGTGTGATGCCCCCATATATCCCAGAATAATTTGGGCAGTGAATACAGAAATATTTGCAAAGTGCCCATAGGGGACTGGGGAGAAAGGAAGAAATATTCAACCTGCTCCATTTGGAGAATTCCTGATATTCTCGCAAGAGTGGGGACAACCAAATCAATAGGCTGAGCCCTCAATCTTGGGGTTCACCCTTATGAAGCTTATTCCTGTAAAGGATAGGCCAAGCCTACCTATTATTATAGGCCTTCAGTAGTCCATTGAATGTATATACCTTAATCCCCACTTCCATTCCTCAGTCGCTGTACTCTTAGGCCACCTCCATCCATTGCGAATAGAGAAATTAGCAATTTCTAGCTGAAGCTTGCATGAGTAGCCTCCAGAATAGTCGCTCAACTCCATTTGAACTCTCTTAGCCACTGATACCTTATTTCGTTAAATTTATTTTCTCGCTTTTGGTCTGGAAGTCATTGTCATCCCAAGGTGCCAAGGCCAGGCTCATCTCTCGGAGTCATGCATAGGACTAGTTTAAATTATGACTTTAATGCCCTCATTTAGACTGACCATTCGAACTATAATGAACAGTTTAAATATGTCCTTAAATATTTCGACTACTCAGGCTATAACCACCTTGAAAAATGATGCTGAGGCACTACAGTGTGGATTTTAATGGTATAAAAGAAATATGTGGTGCCTCGTCATCTTGCCCAGCTTAGTCGTAAATTGCCCATTTGAGTAACAACCCCAGTTAGCCCTGCCCTGCGTGTAACAGCAATTAGCAAAGCCTGCACCTCCATATGGCTTAAAGGATAAGAGCTACCCTCAGCTTCTCCAAATGGCCCTTGCCACTTTTGCTTTTCACCCCATAGTTTAAAGCTGCCGATCCTCAGCAGATGTAGGAAAGCCCTACTCCTCCCCTCTGGGTCACAATAAAGGCAAAAGCCCAGGACCCATACCTTTCCTTCTTCCCCTTTCCACTGACCCTTGTGGGACCCTAGGTTAGGTAAGTCTCAGGCCCCTCCACTGCACCCTTCCCTCATCCCCCCCCCCCCAAACCTGCCCCAGGACCTTTGATTTAACAAAGCTGTCCTTTCATGCATTCCCAGCTGAATGCCTGTGTTTCTGTCTCATCACTCCAAGAAGTTCCACATAACATCCAAAAAAGATTGCTTTTATTATTTATAAACAGTCCAGAACCTTCCCCTAATTTTTAAACTAGAACTTGTGCCTCAAAATATGATTTGTTTATTTGTTGGTTGGATGAGAGGTAGGTTTTGGAGACACTATTCATTACGCATTCCCTCCTATCTTTCATAGTAATATTTTTTTAAAAAATCTCGGAGTTTCAACATCTAATTCTGGGGTTTCTCGGTGGTCACTACCAGCATAAGACCTAACAAAGACACCGTGCAGACAGCCACAGTTGGGTTATTCACAGAGTACTTCTACTAAAAATAACTGAAGGGCGGGCCATGGTGGCTCAGCAGGCAGAGTTCTCGCCTGCCATGCTGGAGACCTGGGTTCGATTTCCGGTGCGTGCCCATGCAAAAAATAATAATAAATAAATAACTGAAAGAGGCTGCCCTCCTCTCTCTCCTCTACTCCAGACCAAGAAGCTACCTTTGCCAAAAGGCAGGATGGGGTGGTGGAGCTCTAAAGAGCCACCCATCCTATTCTCAACAAACATCACCACCTCCTCAAACAGAGTGAGGTGGGATTTTCCAACACCTAGCAATCATATGTGAAGAATATGACATGACAGATTCTAGACCCAACTTTTCTGCTATCAGTGTGACTTACCATTGAGCATCCCGGAGCCTCATTTCCTTCATATGTGAATTGACAATACTGTTGTGGTTTTCAAAAGAGAGAAAGGGGTGCCTATCAGAATAGCTGAGCTCTCTGGGCTCAGAGTTAGTTTGTGGCAGCATGAAAACACACCAGAAAAATTGGAATCATTGGCAAATACAGGATGTGTTTTGGCCCCTTCCTTAGGAAAATGGTGAATAAAATTTAAATCGGCCAGCACACCAAGTACACTTGCTCCTTCTGTGGCAAAACCAAAATGAAGAGATGAGTTGCGAAGATCTGACACTGTGGTTCCTGCATGCAGACAATAACTTGTGGTGCCTGGACTTACACCACTCCCTCTGCAATCATGTAAAGTCTACCATCAAGAGATTGAAGGAACTGAAAGTCCAGTAGATGCTCCACAATCTGAAATATCTCTAGCCTACAATAAATGGGTTAATTTATGTAACCCCTCCCCGCAAAATGGCTTGAAATACTTTTTAATAGTAAATGTTCTTTTTTGTCTCAGTTATATATGTACTTTGGAAGACACACCACAGTAATTCTGACCCCCACCCCAGATACACCAAATCAGAACCTGCATTTTGTCAAGGGTTGCAGGTGATTCCATTCACATTGAAGTTTAAGAAGCACTCGTGCCCATCCCTTCCTGAAAAACAGATGCTACCTGGAATCCTACCCTGTTCCCTATCTCCACCCTCCCTCCTCACATCCCACCCTCACTTTGGGAGAAGATAGAGAGCTGCTGGTTTCAAGCTTAGCCAGAGAAGGGTGGTTAGGGTGGCCTGAGATGAGAAGTTTAAGAATTCCGCATCCTGTGACTCAAGAGACTAAGTAACATATTTCCAGCCATCCTGCTGGATTGGCTTTGGATGACTGCTGAGCAGGGGAAAATAAGGGTGAGGTGCCCCAGAGAGATTTAAAACTTACTAATATCCACAATCCACAGTTCAGAGTTGATTTGCATAAATATACGCTCACTCTCACCATTGCATGCGCACACTCTCTCTCTGTATATATGCAAATAAATACACACATATATAACATATATATACATACATACCCATATAGTGGTTTCTGAGTATAAGACAGTTGCTTTTCATTTTTGCATTTTGCAGTTAGTTCCTTGAAACAGTGAAAAGAAATAAGTCAGAATTAAAATATGTATGTATCACAGCAGGGTATGTGTTTTAGACCTCAGGCTCCTCTATATATGTTCAAGGCGTCTTTAAGGAGGAATCTGTGTCCAGAATGATTCCTCTCCCTGTTCAAATCCCTACAGTTGAGCAGGGAAGTTGCTCTTAGCTTGCTGTTGAGAAGAAAGAAAACAATCAGCAAATATACCTTGGGGAATGAGTCACTGTCCTGGGTCCCTCCAAGGATATTTGTCTTTCTGGAGGATAAAGGATTTCGAATGGTAGTTTCAGTTATTTTGGCGAGAGAAACCCAGGACTCTTAGACGGATACTTGGAAATGGGCGCCGGGACCCGGGGCTGTGAGAGACCCTTTGGGAAGAGAGGCTGCCCCTGACTTCATTGCACTGACCTGGAGAAACCTCCCAGCTTTGTGGAAGGTGCCATGGCCTGGCGCAGGCCCAAAGAGTGCAGGACACTCTGCGCTTTCAGAAAACAGAGAACAGAGATAAGGGCCTGCGGACTCCTCGCTAACATTTTTTTCCCTCCTTCCTCTCAGCACTACCTTTATTCTCCACCTTACTGTCCTTCTCTCTTTCTTACAGGTGAAAGGAAATAGAGTAAGACAGGAAAACATCTATTTTGTGAATTCTCTTCCTTAGGGAAGTACAAGCAGGAAAAGGGGAGGAACCAATACCCAGTGCCCCTTCCAGAGCTAGACCTGAAGGGATTAGTGAATGCTGCACTTTCTAGAATTTTCTTTTTCTTTTTTTTTGATTCTTGCTCCACACCCATGTTCACTGATACTCAGAAATAATCATAACATAAAGAAATTATATCAGTAGGGCCTGCCTTAATCTGTATCTTCCTCCAATCCTTCCTCTCTCCACTACCCCCCTCATTGTTTCAGATCCCCTAAGGCCAGACTCAGTTCCCAAGTATCCTCCACCTCCTTTGGTTTCAAACCCATTGAAAACGTCTGCACATTGAGCCATAAATGATCCATGGATCTATGAAATACCACTTTCAGGACATCTAAACTCCTGAGAGTGAATTGGTAGAGAAGGTTTGACAGGTAAGGGGATTCTGCTACTACAACTAGAGAGAAGTCTGGATTTGAAGGTAGACTATATGAGAGGTTGCTAAGTACACAAGCCATCTGTTTTAGTTTCCTTGACTGCTCAAGAAAATACCATGCAATGGGTTGTCTTAAACAATGGGAATTTATTAGCTCATGGTTTTGAGGCTAGGAAAAGTTCAAATCAAGGTGTTATTGAGGTGGTGCTTTCTTCCCAAAGACTGGCATTCTGGGGCTGGCTGCCTGGGATCCCTGACCCTGGGCTTCTCTGTCCTATTGCAATGCACATGGCAGCCTCTCCTTCACTCCCCCTTCTCTTCCGAGTTTCGTTGACCTTCAGCCTCTTGCTTCCCATGACTTTTCATGTTTCTGAATTTCATTCTGCTTATAAAGGTCTTTAGAAATAGGATTAAGACCCTGATTGAGTTGGGCCACACCTTAACTGAAGTAACCTCATCAAAATCTCCTACTTACAAAAGGTTCACAGTCACAGGAATGGATTACGTTTAAGGACATGTTTTTATGGTATACTATATCCCCAAGCTACCACACCATCCCAAGGTTATTTGCCTTTTCCCATGTCCTCTTTTGAACTTTTCCACCTGGAAACATGTAGGGCCTAAGGTAGGCAGTCAACAAATATTTCAAATTAAAAATAAGATGCAATATAATACCATCAAAACTGTGGTAATGATGATGATAGAAGGTTCTTGGGAAAATACAAAGAAAACGACTGATGTCATTGACTCTGAATTATTGATGTGGCATCACAGATAGCTGGTTACTTGACATTCGTGTGCATTGCCATCAGCATAGCAACTTCAGTCTTTGGATTTCAGAGTCAAAAAAGCTTTTGCACATTTCTTATAAACAAGTTAAACTTATTTTCCTAAGGAAAATTAGAGAAAAGTTTAGAGTCATTTTTGGAATATGTGAAATTCAATACTGCATCACATAAAGTATGAAAAACACCCCATACTTATGGTGACCAAGCTATGGTCTTTGTTTCTGTAACCTACACTTGCAAATTTGCATTGTATTAAACAGTGTCTAACAAGGCTATGTGCTCTTCTTGCACAGGGATTGTGCATTATTAGCTTCTTTGTTTTCCCCAGAGGGCCTTCAACAGTGCCATGCATATACTACTTGCAGATTCCTGTTGAATGAATGAACAAAGTCTGCTTTATAGAGTCTCCAAAAAATGCCATTTTGGCAGGCTTAGGGATGGAAAATGCCAACGAGCAGGGGAAATGGGGAGCAAGTGTTGCTGTCAGGGTTTTGAGGTCAGAGATCAAATAATGACTGGGGCCTACTTTTGGTGAGGAGCTGCATTTGGGCAATGGTCTTCACCTTCCTTTCCTCTCAAGATCCTCTTATCCATCTAGGTATAGTTCATACATCCCCTCCACTGTGACGCTCTTCTCAACCTTTCCAGACAGAATCCAGGCATTATTCATTAACTCCTTTGTGCTTAGCATTTAACTCAGACCACCTGTACCATAATAAGTGACTAAGTTTCTACCGTCTTCCACTTGTATGAAAGCTTCCTGAGGGCAGGAACCAAGATTTATTTATCTTTATCTTCTCCTAGCACAGTTCCTGGCGTAATGAAGATAGTCAATAGCTATTTGGTGAATAAATTAATTAACTCATAAGTTAATGAATTCAGCTCATGGCACACACAGGCGAGAATGAGACGGCAGACACTTTTCCAGATTATCTTTAAAGGTCTTCCGGCAGGAAACAGGGAAGGTGTTGGCAAAGCCTACTACCAGTCACTCTTCAACAGCAGAAATACTTGAGGTAGGTACAACCTGTGCCTTTAAATAAAAGTTGTGTTTCTTTACAGACACAGACTGTGTCGAAATTTCATTATAGCATGTCCAGGGCTCTGTTAATCACCCCTGGCTTTTTAATGTTTATGAGCCAGAACGAGTACACCATGTTCAAAATCATGTTCATAGGCAAGCATAGTACATTATGTGTAAGAACAGCTTTTCTCCGCTACCTTCGCGTGATGCACCCAGAATAGTCATCAGTTCCTCAAAAGGAAGGCAGAGTGATCCCGTTCTTAGAGCACTGTAAAGCCAGATCTCTTCTGGATGGCTTCAAGGCTTGTTGAAGTATTAGCTTATCACTGGGGACTTGACTATTGACTGGTATGAAAAATCATCTTGGCTTGCTGGTACCAGAATTCCAGGTGCTGAGCAGCACCTTCTGATGGAAACCTCAGGACACCTGGACATTCTGACCACAGCCTCAAGAGGGAAGACTAGCTCAATTTGACATAGTGAGACACTATTTTCAAGAGTCTGTCATATTTTATTCACTAGAGGTTGTTTGAACAGAAGCCATCTGTAATGAGGGCCCAGGGGAAAGGAAATGAATTTCCTTCTTCCACAGCAGCTATCCTCTGTGGGCCATGGGGGTGGGCAACACAGCTCCCCTGGAGGCTGCTCCTCAGGTCAGATTAGACTTAATATGAAAAAACTGAGCATAGAATTTCTTATCATCTGAAAACTGAAAAAAGGTTAAGGGAAAATCGAGTCAAGAGATCAAAGCAATTTCATGTATTGCAGAATAAAAAGCAGTTCCTTTTTTCTCTTTCAATGGAATAAGCAAATAATCATTGTCACATATTTCTAGATTTCTAGCATCTTTCTTTTACTAATACCACACAAGTTTTCAGAATGCAACTAGTTTAGGTTTTGGGTAGAAATTGCTCTATCATTTTACTGATACCATGATAATTGCATCAATGCAACTAAGTTAGGGTCTTGGTAAGAATTGCTGATAGATAATTTGGTGTAGTGAGAATTCTGAGAAGGCCTGATCCACACATTTATAAAAGGGACCCGAGTAAATGCTGGGGCTCCCTGGAGCCTTTTTGTATCTCTTGGAAGAAGCCATAACAGGGCATTTGGGAACCAACCATCAACCGTACAACCAAGACTTTGAACTCCATATGAAAAAAAAAGGAAAGTCTACTCCTCAACTTCTTAGGCAGTGTCTGGGGTAGACAGGGAATTTTCCTGAGGTAGAAGTTTTGAAAAAAAGAAAAAGAAGAAAGAAAGAAGTGAGTTGAAGTGCTTGAGCTCAGGGACACTGACCTGATTAGGTATCTGAAGCATGCATTCAGAGTTAGGTTTTCTGTGCAGCCTCTCAACTTGTCCTCCTCCACCCTAGACTAACAAAATTAGTTCCAAGTTTTAAACAATTGCCTGTATAACATTGAGAGGAAAAGCTAAAGCAAATGGTTGTAAGAATCTAAGAGGGCAATTCTAGACAGCTTCAGTTCCAGTAAAAAGAATTTTAATAATGGCAGGATCCTCCCAACCTTGGTGAATATAGCTGTAGAGTGACCCGGGTAACCATGGTGATGACAAAATTAGAAGGAGGGACACTGGAAGGGAAACTAGTCCTGCAGTTGCTAAGGCTCCAAGCAGCAGAACTCGAGCAACCTTGTGTGGAAAAGAACACACAGAGAAGGTGAGAGCAGATTGGAATCAGAAAATCAGCCATGCCTGAACCCTGGAACCAGGAGTTCCCAGCAAAATTGTGAGACCGTTGAAGAATTTAACAATGCTGGAAAAGAAGCCAAGTTGTTTGTGATAAATGGGGTCTGGGTTTAAGGAACTTTTTACTTAAATCTTCAAGAACAAGTTGTCCTCATCAAGCAGGAAGTCTTGGGGACATAGATATATGTCACTATTATTATTGATATTTTTATTTCAAGGTATAACCACTTCCAGATTTATGGTGTGTAACTTTTGTTGGTCACTTCTCCCCTCTGGGCCTCAGTTTGATCATCTGTAGATTAATGGGTTTAACTAGATACCATGTCTAAGTTTCCTTCCAACTGTAATGGATTATGATCCTTAAAATTCTTAGAGGAAGAGGAAAAGTTACAGAGAAACTAGTGAAAGTGAATACAGTGAAGAAAACAAAAGTGATAAAGAGCAGGAAAGGAGGGGTGAGCCTAAAATTCTTGGGTAAATATGTGTGAGTAACCCATCATCCCAGTTTGCCCAAGGAGTTCCCAAATCATGGGACTTTCAATTTTAATACCACAAAAATCTCAGACAAACCAGGATGAGTTAGTCACCCTATTTATGACCTCAGGTTCCTAAATAATTAAACAGAGTAGACATAGAAATGACAACAATATTTTAATAAAAATAAACTATAATTTGATACATTCCTATAAGGAAACACTTGAAAGAAAAGTAACACTAAATATTAAAAAAAAATTTATACCTGAATAAGAAATCTATAAATCTCAGAGACTATTTGGCAAAAATAACAGAAGAAAGAAATACATATTATATTACTTCAGGAGCTTTACTTTCAAATGCCAAGCCAGACATATAATCTGTATGATAGTTTATAAAGGTAAATTCAGAGTTTAAGCAAAACAATTCTAAGAGTGAGTGATTTTTTGTTTTGTCCACTTATCTTGTTTGCAGGGTCAGGATAGCTGTTTCTCTTGGGCAACTAGAGGCTAGGCTAATATAGTCTGGCATTGTCCCTCACCAACCCTACCTGCCTCCTATCATGTTGGACTGGTTCCTCTATGGAAAAGTTGAAGAAGTTCCTTTGGTGAGAGACTTTGTAAGGCTTGGGGCTCAAACAGTAGTGCTTTGCACCCAGGTGACAAAGTACAAGATAAAGTGGGAGAGAATTCCCCACTTCAGTATGAAAACCAGCTTCACTCTTGAGAACTGGTGGTTTGGGGGAGCATTAGGAGTTGGCACGTTCCCTATGGACACTGACAAAACCAGCAATGGCAAGAATAAGGTACCCTCAGGGGGCTCTAAGAAAAGTGGAATTAAGAATATATTTACATGAATAAAGAATGTATAGACTATTTTCTAAATTGTTTATATGATCATGAAAGATGAGGTTCATTTCATTCATGTTCTTGTAACTGTTTTGTTCATATTATTTTCAGTTTGGTATTCCATTGTATAAATATACTATAATGTATTTATCTAATTGATTGTTGATGGGCATTTGACTGTTTCTAGGTTTTTGCTGTTACAATCAATCCTGCTATGAACATATTGTGTACAGATGCACCAGGAGTTTCTCTAGGACAGATATTTCTGGGATGCACATGTATGTATATATATGCTAGATAATACCAAACTGTTTTCTAAAGTGATTGCTGCAATGAGGTTTCCACAACTGCATATGAAAAAATTATACTGCACACCAACAATGGATATCAGTCTAATTTTTGCCAATCTAGAAGGTCTGGAATGGTATCTGGCAGTGATTTTTTATTAGAAACATTGTAGATTTACAGAAAAAATCATGCATAAAATACAGGTCAACTGGCAACAATATAGTTGTATTTTCTCTTCTTTGTGAAATTATTAGCTATAACTTTTTGTTTTCTTTTTAGTGGTTGATTTAGGTATACATCTTTCTCTTATGACAGTCAAGCTTAAGTGATATTATATTCTTCACATATCTTAATAGTGTTCTTACATTTCTCACCCTTCATGCTATTTATTTTTACATGTATAAACCTCATACTACATTGTTCTTATTTCTGTTTAAAAAATGAGTTATCTTTTAGGGTGATTAAATAATAAGATAGAACTCTTGCATATTTACTTATGTAACTACCAGTTTTTGGTATTCTTCAATCCTTTGTGTTGATCCATACTTACAACTGGTATCATTTTCCTTCTGCCTAAAAGACTTTCTTTAATATTTCTTTTATTGCAAGTCTGCTGGTAATGAATTGTCTCCAGTTTCATACATCTGTAAAAAGCTATTTGCCTTCATTTTAAAAGAGATTTTCTACAAGTATAAAATTCTACGTTGATAGATTTTTTCTTTCCGTAGTTTAAAGATTTGTTCCACTGTCTTCTTGCTTATATTGTTTCCAATGAGTATATGCTGTCATCCTTATATTTTCTTCCTCTGTATGTGATATGTCTGTTTCTCTCTGGTAGCTTTAAGGTTTCTTTCTTTATCACTACTTTTGAGCAATTTGATCATGATGTACCATAAAGTAGTACTATTCATGCTTCTTATGCATGGGGTACACTGAGTTCCTTGAATCTGTGGGTTTGTAGTTTTCACGAAATTTGGAAACTTTTTACAATTATATTTTTTCAAAAGTTTTTCTACCCCTCACCCTGCAATTACAGATATATTAAGCAGCATGAAGTTCTTCTGCTGCCTACCAATACTCTCTTCATTTCTTGAATTATATTTTTTCTTTGTGTTTTTTTTTGGATATTATTAATCTTTTCTTCTGTAATATCTAACCTGCCATTATTCCCATACAGTCTAATTTTCATCACAGAAATTATAGTTTTCATCTCTCTAAGTGTCATTTGGGTCTTTTTACATCTGCTATGCCACTACTCAACATATGGAATTTAGTTACAAAAAGTGTCTGCTCATTTTTCCATGTGTAAATTCTGGGTAAGTGTCCATTTTTCCTGCTTTTTTGCATGCCTGATAATTTCCTTTATTGGATATCAGTCATTGTGAATTTTACCTCATTGGGTGAAATAGTTTTGTATTCCTATAACTCTTCTTGAGCTTTGTTCTAGCATGCAGTTAAGGCTATTAGAAACAATTTCATCCTTTCAGGTCTTGTTTTTATGATTGGTTAGGCAGGATCAGACCTGTGTTTACTCTAGGTCTAATTTTTCCTGACTATTTAGACAAGACTCTTCTGAGTATTCTACCAAGTGCCCTATGAATTATAGTATTTTCTAGTCTGACCAGTTGGGATAGACAATTTCCAGCCTTGTGTAAGCATTGGATGTTATTTCCTTTAGTGATTTTTGATGGTTCTTTCCCTAGTCTTGCATATATGAACATCATATATGTAGTGTTCTGTACTCTGCTGAATACTTGCAGATCTCCAGAGTTATCTCTCTTTGTATCTCTTTCCTCTCTAGTATGCTCTCCTAAAACTAACTTCCTTTGTCTCCCTATACTGTCAGATCAGGGAGTCTCCTCAAATCACGCTCCACATGATTACTCCTTACCGTTCTGTGGCCTAGAAACATTGTTAAGGCAGTAAACTGAGAAAATGTTTAAGTCTCACTTCTGTTTGTCTTCATCTTTCAAGTGTCTCTGTTCTCATTGCCTGATTTCCAGTGTCTTGAAAACTGTTTTTTTTCATATATTTTGTCTATACTTTTAGAATATTTCTAGCAGGAGTTTAAGTCTGTCCACTCTTACTCCTCTTAGGTGAAAGCAGAAGTCTTATTATTGTATTTTTGTGTTTTTTTAATTTTTAAAAATCTTATCTATTTTAAGCACAATTTTGAAGAATGGGTTTTTAATTGTATGCAAACAACCATGTCCATGGATTGAACATAATTCTCAAAAGCAACTACTTGTTCTTCCGTATCTGTTTCAACACTTTTGTTTTCTTCAATGGTACACTTTATTTGAAGTTCCTGCATGTCCTAATTCATTTGAAGCATCTTATACTAAGCCTTTTCCTGAATTCCTCTGCTACATTCTAATTTTGACATTTTTGTCTCATCATCCCAAGATAGCATATCCAGCGAAATGGAAGACTGTTTGTCTTAGTTTCCTAGGGTTTCCATAACAAAGTACCACAAACTGGGTGGTTTAAAACAACAGGAATGTATTGCCTCACAGTTCTGGAGGTTAGCAGTTCAAAATCAAGGTGTCAGCAGGACCATGTTGGTTCTATAGTCTATAAGGAAGAATTTATTTGCTTCTCTCCTGGCTTTGCCAGCAATCCAATTTCATTCTCTGTCTCAGTTGTCACATACTGTTCTCCCCTCTTGTCTGTGTCCAAATTTTCTCTTTTTATAAGGACACCAGTCATATTGGAGTAAGGGTCCACTGTACTCAAAGATGACCTCATTTTAACTTGCCTTTTCTATCTGTAACAACTGTGTTTCTAAATAAGTTCACATTCTGAGATACTGGGAATTTTGATTTCAACATATCCTTTGCGTGGATACAATTCAATGCAAAACACTTGCCAATAAGTATAAAGTTTTTAGCCTTCTTTGATTTATGTTGGATAAGGTTTCTCTTAGCCTCATAGTTCCTTTTCATCCAACTCTTTGCTATCTGGAACTATGCTTCCCAGACAGCATCTTTGCCTAAAAATTTCTCTAGTCTTAAAAAGCTGGCTTTTTCCTTTTTATAAAACTTAACAGTGTAGGGCATGTTACATAGGGCCTGATATGACAGAAACTATATCATCTGGTGCAATACTACCTTGCATTGCCAAGTGCTCCTTGGCATAGATTTTATCAGGCAGACTTAAGATGTCTTGAAGATCAGCAGGAATCTTAAGGTCTCTGAAAAACACATGACAGCAGCAGATGACAGTGCAGGAAAGAGAAATGATTGCTCCCACAAGATTGCTTAAGATTAAATCATGGCTTTTCTAGAGTACATAAATCCTTTCAAACCAGCACAGACGCCTGTGTGAAACTTTCCCATCCTCTCTCCTATATCCCTGTTATACTTGCCCTACCATATCAGGGGTAGTTCTTGACATGTTTGTTTTAAGCCAGGTTGTGTATGTGAGGTCACAGTGACTGTTATAGGATACAATGCACCTGTGTTGAACTACATTGACTTGGTTTGGATTAATTTAGCTTTACTTAAGCTTGTCACTTTGCACATTTCTATGGTATTACTATACTGTTAACCTCTGAGGCAATTTCTTTATTGCATTACAAGGATGAGGGAATACATAAAGAAAATAGATGAATAATAAAAACATCCAAAAAGTTTAAGTTCCATGAGAGCTATTTCCTATTGGCTTTTCCTGATTACAAGTTGTATTTCTCTTGCTTATGATTTCTAGGTAGGTAACAAATAGAATCTTATTTTAAAATACATATTTTAAAATATTATCCCTTTTCTCACTTGATGAAGTATAACTGCTTCCTTACTTTTAGACAATTCATCCTGCTTATTAGGTCCAAGAAACAAGAGCAGATTCCATTTGATATGCTTTGAGACCCTCGAATGGCTTTTTTCCCTTTCCCTTCAGAGAGCTGACTTGAGGTGGGGAGGGTATATCAGGCAAAGGAGTGCCTTCTTAGGCTAGCCATGCGTGTTTCTATTTTGAAAAAATATATATGTGTATGTGTGTTTTCATCCCCCATCATCTTTGAGAACCACTGCCTGCCTGCCTGGGCTGTTATCTCCAGTGCTTATGACAGTCACAGCTCTCAGCTCCCTAGGTGATATATGACATGTCTTCTGCCTGCACAGCTGCCATGTTGGCAGCCCAGAAAGTGAGTCAAGGAGTACAAAGGAAGGAGAACATATGTATTTGTTTGCGTGTTTGTCTTAACTGTGACAAACATGGAACTGGGAAGAAGGCTTCCTTGTCCCATTTTACTTTCTATGCTTCCTAGAGGTGGAAAGACCATAAACTGACTAAGGAAGAGGTGGGCCTTCGCTAGGATCACCCTAGCCTTGAACCCCAGAGAAAACAGGCTCACTCCTCCATTAAGACCGAGAGTCTCCATCTCCCGTTACACTCATAGCTTTCTAAAATTCCTTCCTCAAAAGAATGAGATGGGAAATCTTTGTTCTCCACTCCATTTCTTAGATGGACAGGAAAGCTTGCAATCTGGGTGAAATGAGGTGCTAAATAAAGATCTAGAAAGGAATCCACTATTTGCCTGTATTGTCCATAATAATTTACATATCAGATAGTGGATTGAAACATTTATTTTTATTAAGGAATAAAATATAGTTTTAAGGAATCTTAACTACAGAAAGCCTAACACAATTATTTTAATCATTATTACTCTCACTAGTAATAATTGGCTATTGTTACATGTGTCTGGATTTTACCCTCTAATTTTTTTTTTCAAATCAACAATTGAATTTTATCACTCTTTAAAATATCAAGATAGGTCTTAGGAATCATGTGGCATCTTTTCTTTCCTTAACTGGACAACTCTTAGATCTTATGTATCAGACTGCTAAATTGTTACTTTTTCAGAGACCTAGATCCCATCCAAATTTTTTTCTGATATCCCTGTTTTCAGAGTTACGGCTTGTTAAATCAAGCAGCTGAATTCGGTACAAGTTCAATGCTGTTTCCTTCAAGAGTTGACTCACCTTTCTGCGGTTGAGATACAAAGTAAACAGTTCTTGGTCTCTTCTACAGATATATTTCCCCCCAGGGAAATTTTGGATTTCAATAAGAGACCCACTCTCTTGAATAGCAATGCTTATAGGGAAGTGAGCACACACAGACACATCTTATATTGGAAGCCCAGTGTTGACACTCGTACTCATGTTCTGTCTGTGACTACAAGTGATGAAAACTGTAGCCAATTTCTTTCTATTTTCCCACCTTTTGTCAACTTGAAGCCTCACCTTTTTCTTTCCAAAGAGACTGAGGTCTATATTGATGTAATTGAAGCCCCTCCTCAGATTTTTTCTGGGGCCTTTCACAATAACTGTCTGTCCCTTCGATGTGATGTGGACATTTTCTGGAATGTCAGCAGACTGGTTGCTGAGAATGGTTTTTATTCTTGCAATAGATGCAGCACAAAGAGCTTACCCTTTAATTGTATTATTGTATTTGTCAGTTTGACTCTCTTTGATCTTTTTCCATTACTTGTTATCAGTTCTGTCAGTTTTTCAAGGTTTCTCTCCTTTGATAATAGCTAGAGGAAAAAAGAAACCTCTGAGAGTCTTTTTGCTTACAATAATTAGAAGAGACTTGCACAGGGTCATAAACAGGAAGTGAGACCTTGAGAATGTGGGCTTTGGAACCAGAGAGCTCTGGTTAGAATTTCAGCTCAGTCACATGCTACACCATGGGTAAACTTCCTGACCCTCAGTTTCTTTGTTTATGAAATGTATGTAATGAGAATAATGGCTTTGTATATAAAACTTATTCTATCATTAAGTTGAAGCACATAAAGTTGCCATTTTTATAGTAAAACAAAAGTTGAAAATTTGTGAGTTTACTTGTCTTACTATTATATTAGTAAAATACAAAGCTGGAATCCAAACTCAAGTCTTCTGGGTGCCAGCTTCTTGCACTTCCATACCATAGTGCCTTCATTGTCAGTGAAATTGAATCTTAGCTGGTCAAGTACTAGCCAAGTGGAATTATGAAGCAGCTTAATGTAGGAGATGTGTGAAAATAGCAAATAATGAGAATGGGAAACAAAAATACAGAATTGGTGCAAACTTTTAGACTTTACAAATATAGCAATTGTCCAGTTATTCCGCCTCTCATAATACCAACAAGGGACATATGGTGGAAAATCCTGGTTATCTTCCTTAATATTGATGTCAGTGGTTAAGGAGGGTTGTGGAGTTGGCATTTATAATTATATCTGAAGATTTTTTTTTAAGGATGAGGATGCTGGCCATCATTTCATAGATTTAGATTTTCAAGATCTGAGCACATGAAACCCTTCACCTGCCATTAGGCAACCAGCTTTGTTCTGTCTATTGCTCCTTTTAGGAAAAAGGAATGTGTCCCAAATTTTAGTGGTGTAGTGTACTGGAAAGGGCTTGAGATTGGATGTCAGAGGACCTGCATTTGAATTCCAACTCTACTCCTACTGTAAGAAATAACTTTTTTGAGTTTCAGCTTTCTTATCTGCAAAGTGAGCATAATAAAGACCAATTTAAAGAGCTCTTAAGAAGACCTCCAAAGATAATGTCTGAGAAAAGAACATTGTAATTCCATGTGTTCTAAGAATATTAGTTATTGAAATATGTGGTAGTTTGAAGCTGTTCTATACCCCAGAAAAGGACATGTTCTTTTAATCCATTCTTGTGGATGCAACCTATTGTGGGCAGGACCTTTTGATCAGGTTGTTTCCATTGAGGTGTGACCGACCCAATTCTCTGAAGAAAGGCTATTGGGATCTGGGGTTCTGCTGTCAGATGTTAAGACACATGACCAACATCTGCTGGACCTTCTCTCCCGGGTTTCATTACTTTCAGCTCCTGGTTTCAGTAGCTTTCTCAGCCCTTCCGGGGGCTTTCCTCCAAGCTTCTCTGGTTTTTAATTTCTGCTGTCCCCAAACTTCTCTCTTTTATCCTCATAAAGGACTCCAGTAAAAGATTAAGTCTGTGCACACCAAGGTTCTATCAAGCAAGGTCTATTAATCTTCAGCCATCACTACTGCCCCTTCCAGCTTGACAGAGCTTCTCTTCCTGAATTCTTGGCCCACCAGGACCTGTACTGTGAAACATTGGTCCTGCAAGTATGTATCAAAAAAACCTGTGGAGGTTTATGACTACCAATATGTACACTTTCTGCTACCTGGTGTTCAAGGCTATCATAAAGCTATGAACTCTCTTTCTGAACACTTCACAGGAAGAAGAAACACATTTCTTGGACACACTAAGAAAAGGGAAAAACTCTCAATTCATCACCAGTGCATGGCTTTTTCATTATGGTCCATTTTTAGTTATAGATCTTATCAAATCAGAACTGGAAGGAAACTTAGGTATCATGTCATCTCTGAAGGGACACAGATGAAGCAAATAGGAAGTACTTTTTTTTAACATGGGCAGGAACCGGGAATTGAACCTGGGTCCACTGGCATGGCAGGCGCGCATTCTTCCTTGGCCTGCCCAGGAAGTACTTTTATATAAAGAGACTCAATAATCTTTATGGATACAAAAGTCCAGCTCTTTCTTCCATTTACCCTCTGACAAAATTCTAAAAGCCCAAACTCATTAATTTGCCCCTAGCATAAAATTACAGAAAGCTTTTGTCAGAATTTGAAAGATTGTAAAGACTCATCTCTGAACCAAAGAAGCAATGAGCAGCAGAGTCTTATCAAATACTCAAAGTTTTTGTTTTTTTTTTTTTTTTTGGTAACCCTTCTACTGAGAAATCTTAAGGTGCAGGTTAGTTAGTTTTGTCATATATCCCAACTTCATTCAAGTTCTTGGGAGGTATTCTTTCTTAGACAGTGAGATAAAATGAAAAGTGAAAAGGGCTTGCTAAAGCTATTCAATCCTGGCTCCACTCCTTACTAGCTCTGTATGGTTTTGGGTGAGTTACTTAACCCCTCTGAATCTTAAAACTTCCTGTAGATAGCAACAATATCTATCTCTCATGGTTATTGAGAGGAATAATGAAACCCTGTATATAAATAGTCTACACAGAGGAGGTAATTCCATACCATCACCTCCCCTCCTTCCTTTTTGGAACATTTTTGCCCACATACCCATTTTGAGGATAGAGAAAATGGTGCATACTTATGAATTATCAATGTCATGTATGTGACACTCCTTTGATGAGTAAGGCTTGCCTGACCCATGCTGGTCCTTTGTGGCCTTTCTGCTTCGTGTACCTGAAATGCTTGTGCAGTAATAGTAAATGCTCTGTATGGATCTCTGGAGTCAGACTATATCACTGCTTATCACCTTGCCATAAAAAACACTTAGCATAAAAAACACCTTTCATATAAGTCACCTTAGGAGGACCTCTTTGCTCTATTTCTCTAGATTCTACCTTGCCACATAAAGTAAGAAACTGTGCCTGGGGAATTTTTAGGGAATAACATTAATTTCCTTTCTCCACTCCTTCACTTACTCTTTCCTAGGGGTGGTGGAGTGTCTTACTGGGTGAATTCAAGAAAAAGAAGTGTACACAATTGACACACCCTCTTCTGCACCTGCTCTCCCTCTTCAGAGAAGGAGTCCTGTCTTCAGCTTGCACACATTTTCCACCAGATAAATGACCTGCCTCTTAGAGACAGACACAGTGACCCAGTTTTGCCTGACACTGGTGGGCACATTCAATTTAAGGGCACATGTTTTGGAGCCTGTTTGAGGGCAAAGATTGAAACGTATATTCCAATTCAGCTTTACAAGAAACAAAGCTGATATCTTGATCTTCATGTGACTGATTCTTGAGCCTATTACTCAATTTTTTCTCAACTCAAGAAGAAAGAGCAGTGCCCCTCTTTCCTAGTTTTCCAGGGCTGCTATAACAAAGTACCACAGACGAACTGGCTTAAACAGCAAGAGCTTACTGTCTCACAGTTATGGAGGCTAGAAGTCCAAAATCATGTCAGCAGGGTCAGGCTTCCTCTGGAGTCTGCAAGGTTCTGGCAGTGGCTTGCCAGCAATCCATGATATAACTCAATCTCTGCCTCTGTCACTGGTCATCTCTCTCTCCGTCTCTGTATCAGTCATCTTTGTCTCTGTCAAACTTTCCTCTCCTTGGTTGCATGGGTGGTTCAGTGTTAGAATGCTTGCCTTCCATGTGGGAAACCTGGGTTCAATTCCTGGACCATGCACCAAAAAAAAAAAAAAAAAAAAAAAAGGCCTCTCCTTATAAAGACTCTAGTTATGTTAGATTGGGGACTACCATAATCCAGTTTGGCCTTGTTTTAACTAATAACAACCTCAAAGAACCCATTTATAAATTAATTCACATTCTCAGGACTATGGGGTTAGAACTTGGACATGTATTTGGAGGACATAATCCAATTTATAATAGTCTGGCCTGTGGACAGAGAAACAGATGACCTGTGACTCCACAAAATCCATGTTACTCCCACATGCAAAATACCTCTTCCCAATCCTCAAATCCCAAAAGTCTTAAACCATTTCAGAAACAACTTTTAAGTCCAAAATCTCATCTAAATCAGTCATGGAATTAGTTCATCTTCAGACAAGATTCCTCGCCATCTGTGGATCTGTGAAACCTGAAAAACAAGTTACCTGCTTTCAAAATATAATGGTTGGACAGGGATGGGATAGACATTCCCATTCCAGAAAGGAGAAATTGGAAGAAATAAGGGGTTACAGGTCCAAAGAAAGTCTGAAACCCAGTGGGGCAAGTTCCACTAGCTTTCAAAGTTTGGGAGTAGTCTTGGCTTGAAGTTTTGTCCTCCAGGCCAGCTGGACCAGCAGTTCCATCCTCACCAAACACCAGAGTGGAACCCCATTCTCTCTAAATGCTAGGGTGGCAGCCACTTCCTCCCCAAATACCCTCCCTTGAACATCATGATAGTGAGCCCTTTCTCTTGGTCTAAGGAGGTCCTTTCAGCCCAGACCTTTCTATCCATAGTTCTGCTCTTGGATTCATTCTTCCTTCATTTCATCCAACCTCTGTCCCATTTAGTCCAGGGCAGCAGTGATTCTGCTGATTTAAAATTCTGGAAAATCTTGTTGCTATAACATGAAATTCACTGAGTCTAAGCTGTCAGACAAAAGGGTCTTCCAAAGATCTTGCCTGGATAATCGCATCTCCACTCCTGACTTCCTTTAAGATGGTTAATTGGATCTGTGAGTCACACATCTAATCTCTTTAACAAATGGTTGTTCAGACACACTCTTGGCCCTATTTTCAGTATTCATCATTTCCTGCTAAGGCCTCAAAAAAAGCACCATTTAAAAAATATAATTTTTTATTGAGAAATCTTCACATACATACAGTCCATCTATAGCATAATCAATGGTTCACAATATCATCTGATAGTTATGTATTCATCACCATGGTCATTTTTAGATCATTTGCATCACTCCAGAAACATAAATAAAAAGAAAAACCACATATATCCCACACCTCTTACCCCTTTCTCTCATTGACTACTAGTATTTCAATCTACCCAATTTACTTTTATCCCTTATCCCCCCATTATTTATTTATTTTTCCTTATTTTTTACTCATCTGTCCATACCCTGGATAAAAGGAGCAACAAATACAAGGTATCTGTTTTCACAATCACATGGTCATACTGTAAAAGCTATATAGTTATGCAATCATCTTCAGGAATCAAGGCTACTGGAACATAGCTCAACAGTTTCAGGTACTTCCCTCTAGCTACTCCAATACATCATAAACTTAAAAAGGGATATCTATCTAATGCATAAGAATAACCTCCAAGATAACCTCTTGACTCTGTTTGAAATCTCTCAGCCACAGAAACTTCAGTTTGTCTTATTTCTCTCTTCCTGCTTTTGGTCAAGAAGGCTTTCTCAATCCCATGATCCTGGACCCCGGCCAGGAGTCCTGTCCCACATTTCCAGGGAGATTTACACCCCTGGGAATCATGTCCCATGTAGCGGGGAGGGCAGTGAATTCACCTGCTCAGTTGGCTTAAAGAGAGAGGCCACATTTGAGCAACAAAATAAGTTCTCTGGGGATGAATCTTAGGCATAAATATAAGTAGGCTTAGCTTCTCCTAAGCTAAGCAAGAATAAGTTTCATAGGGGCAAACCCCATGAACAAGGCTTTGCCTATTTAACTGGCTGTCACCACTGCTTATGAGAATATCAGGAATTCCCCAGACGGGGAAGTTTAATATTTCCTCCTTTCTCCCCAGCCCCGCAAGGGGACTTTGAAAATACTTTTGGATTCTCTGCCCAAATTTCTTTTGGATATATCTTTGCATCACACTAACCTGTACAAACCAACAAGATCTTATGCCCCATTCAACATTCCATGTAATTATGGTGTTCGAATAAACGGACCATACAAGTTAAATTAGATAATGTGCTACCCAAAATATAAATTTTGCACTAAACAAACCTCTCTCCCTTTAGTCTGACACAGAAGTTGAAGTTTTAAAATATGGACCACATCATCCTTTACCCTGTGTTCAAATTTGCCTTAGTCCTATCCAGATCAGCCAGAAGCACATTTATTGTCCACATTTCTAACAAGTCTCTTAAATACAGTCTAGACTTATTCTATCAAGCACCTCAAAATTCTTCCAGCCTCTACCCATTGACAAATTCCAAAGCCACTACCACATTTTTAGGTATTTATTACAGCTGGACATACTTCTCAGTACCAAACATCTGTATTGGAAGAAATAAGGGCTCACAGTGTTCTCTAGAGAAACAGAACCAAGAGGATGTGTGTGTGTGAAAGAGAGAGAGAGAGAGTGATTATAAGGAATTGGCTGACACGATTGTGGGGGCTGGCAAATCTGAATTCTGTACTGCTGGTTGGAGGCTGAAAATACTGGGAGGAATGATGTTGAAGTTTTCAGTCCAGTTTTTAAGGACAGCCAGGGAGCAATGGAAAGAATTCTGTCTTGAGGCAAAATTCCTTCTGATTGTGGAACCCTCAGTTATTTGTTTTTTAAAGCCTTCAAATGACTACATGAGGCCCAACATTGCAGAAGGTATTCTCTTTTACTTGATGTCAACTGACTGTAGATGCCAATTCCATCACAAAATACTTCCACAGTAATAATTAGGCCAGTGTTTGACCAAAAAATTGGACAACATGACCTAAACAAATTGTCACATAAAATTAACCATCACATCTTCAAACGCCAATAGAACATGACTAATATACATTGATTATTACTTTTATTTCTGGTTTCCGAGGAACTTCCATGCTTATCAGCATATACTATGATATTTTTCTAAACTTCAAATAAGAGTTCTTTTGTTAACAAGCTCTAATACCCTTAAAATAGAGAAATCCAACTTTAGTGTTTGAGAGTGTTGTCAGTTTATGATTTGGGTACATATTTTTCTAAGCCTTACCAGAAGGTTGCATCTGTTTTAAGAATTTTTATAATGGTACACTGAAGACATTTTTTTTGCATATACTGGCTTTTCTTTCTGCCTCTTTAATATTCATGTTGGTATATGACCTTGACTTTAGCAATGCTACGAGGCTGATGCCACTTCCATGCCAGAGTTAAATCAGTCCCAACTCTACACACACAGCTTTGAATCAGTTTTAGCCAGGTGAATGATGTCTGTTGATTGGTCAAAAACAGTCCATGAACTTCTGCCACGTAATGGCTTATGGGCACAGAGTTCATTTCTGCCTCCAAAAATGATAGGATTGCGTAGAGTAGTCAAGTGAGCTCCAGAGTTAGATATCCTGGCTTAGGCCCTGACTGTACATTACTTTGCTGTGATCTTGGGCATTTTTTAACCTTTCCACCATTGATTTCCTCTTTTATAAATTGAGAGACTATCTTCTAAGTTTCCTTGTTAATGCTTGTCAAGTGCTTGGAATAATGCCCAATACAGAGGAAGAACATTGTTTCTAGAACCAGGCTGTCTGCACTTGGATCCTAATTGTGGGACTTACTCAACCCCTTCAGGTCTTGGTTTCCTCATCTATAAAAGTGGGATAGCAATACTTACTTTTTTTTGTACAATTACGATGCATGGATGGATCATCTCTGCAAAGTGCCTGTAGTAAGTGCTCATAGACATGTGAGTGATGTTCAGCTGTCAGTAACAAAGACCCTCCCCCCACAACAGTTACATAAACAAGAGTGAAGTATATTTTTCCTGTCATAAAAAAAGAAGACAGGAGGAGAGCAGTTCATATGATATGGTAGTTCCACAGTTAAAAGAATCCAAGCTCCTTCTATCCTAATATTTTTTGTTTCATGATGCCAGTTAGCTAGTTGAGCTCTAGCCATTATATCCATATTTCAGGCAGCAAAATGGAAGAAGGGGCAAAGATGTTTTAGTAGTTAGTAGGTATTCTAGTTTGCTAGTTGCCAGAATGCAATATACCAGAAACAGAATGGCTCTTAAAAAGAGGGAATTTATTAAATTGCACATTACAGTTCTAAGGCTATGAAATGTCCCAATCAAAGCAAGTCTATAAAAATGTCCAAATTAAGGCACAAACAAGAGGTTACCTTCACTTAAGAAAGGCCAACGAAGTTCAGGGTTTCTGTCTCAACTGGAAAGGCACATGGCAAACATGGCAATGTCTGCTAGCTTCCTTTGCAGGCCTCTTGCTTCAAAAGCTCCCCTGGGGGCATACTCCTTCTTCATCTCCAAAGTCTCTGGCTGCCTGGGCTTTCTGCCTCAGTGCTCTAAAAAAAGAGCCTCTCTCCAAAATGTTTCCTCTTTTAAAGGATTCCTGTAAATTATTCAAGATCCACCTGGAATGGGTGAAGTCGAATCTCTGGAGATAATCTAATCAAGTTTCCAGACTACAGTGCTGAATAGGGTTTAAAAGAAGCAGTTGTTCCCACAAGGTTGGATTAGGATTAAAGCATGGCTTTTCTAGGGTGCATAAATACTTTCAAACCAGCACAGTAGGTTTACCAAGAAACATTCTGTTAGAAATCTCAATTTCCTTTGCTTGGTTAGCATGGAATTAGAACATTTACTCAACCATAATTTTAGGTCCTAAAAGGCTTACTAGGGAAATTTCTGCAGTAATAAACAGTACTGATAATATAGTTTCATAAAACATTTTCCTCTGAGTAATATTAGAGATTCACTGACAGTCTTACCATACAACTTTTTTATATGTATGTACCTAAACATTTTGCCACATATTTATATAATTGCTGCATATACACATATACATATATAAGTATATTTATAGTCATGTTGCAGTCTAGGGGTTTATAGTACATACTTTCATCATTTATATAGTATGGTGGTTGTACCTGATAATATAACACAGTCATTCTTAATGATTATGGGGTCAAGTGCCCTTTTGAGGATCTGAATGAAAACTTCAAAATCCTCCCTGGAAAATGCACATAAAAGCATACATTCCAAATTGTGTGTGTGACAGATTTTTATTGCACTGAAAATGTATTTCTTTTACAAAAATAATATAAATAATATTTACAATGATTTATGATTCACTGTCATAAATTTTCAAGCTTGGCAAATTGTTTTGACAATGGGTTTTCCTTTTCTTTCAACAAAAAAGAAAACTGTCTAAAATTCAGTTATGTGCTTCAAGATGACTTCTGCAAGATCAGTTTTTCTTGGGAGTTTGCTCCCATTTCTTGACAAAAACTTCTTGAAAACTGGTGATTCAAAGCCCTGATTCTGGTGAAACTGATGACTCACAGCAATAGACAAGACTTCTTTCAGTTTTTCACAGAGTACTTGAAATTTATAATGAAATGTGCAGCCTCATCAGAGGCTGAAGTAGTTCCTCCCCCATCCACAGGCACTCTCCATTCCACTATCCTTTTTTAACTCTTTCAGTGTTTTTATCACTATGTGAAATTATCATGTTCGTTTCTTTAATGAATTTATTCCTTTATTTAATGTTTATTTGTCTCCTCCACCCACTAGAATGTAGGTTTCCTCAAGCAATGCTATATCGCCAATGTCTACAGCTGTGCTGTAAGGACCATCATCACTCAATGAGGAGCTAGATTCCACTGGCCCAGTCTAGTAGGGGCTGATCACATTCACCTCTTTCCAAACCATATTCAGTGAGGTCAGCAGCACCCTACAGAGTCATATCAGAACCTACAGCAACAGTGTGCTCGTTTGAAAGGATTTATGTACCTTAGAAGAGCCATGATTTATCCTAACCAATCTTGTAGGAGCAACTGTTTCTCTTAATCCCTATTTGATAATGTAGGTTGGAAACTTGATTAGGTTATCTCTATGGAGATGTGACCCATCCGGTTATCGGTATGAACTTTTGAATAGGAGGAGATGTGACTCCACCCATTCCAGGAGGGTCTTGATTACTGGAATCCTTTAAAAGAGGGAGCATTTTAGAAAAGGCTTGAAATTCTGAGAGAATGGAGAATGATGACAAAATGATGAAAGCCATGAAGCAGAGAGTCCATGCCACCAGAGACTATTGGAAATAAAGAAGGAATACATCGCCAGGGAAGCTTCATGAAGCAAGAGGCCTGGAGAGGAAGCTAGCAGACATTGCCATGTTCACCATGTCCCTTTTCAGTTGAGAGAGAAGCCCTGAACCTCATCGGCCTTCTTGAACCGAGGTATCTTTCCCTGGATGCCTTAGACAGAACATTTTTTATAGACCTGCTTTAATTTGGACATTTCCACAGCCTTAAAATGGTAAACTAGCAACTTATAAAATTCCCCCTTTAAAAAACTGTTCCATTTCTGGTGTATTGTATTCTGGCAGCTAGCAAATTAGAACAAATAGGAAAAATGTGTACCTCCTTATATTTACCAAAATTTCCTCTCATAATGAGATTCAAGTGTAAAAACTTAATAAAAACTCTACCAAAAAAAATGACTATATTTAAAGCTCTGCATTGCCCAATCCAGTCTGTTCACATGCCATTGTCAACTCTCATAAAGCCACCTGGCAGGCAGATGGGGACTTGATAGTAAAGCAGGCTAGAACCGAGGGCTGGTTGGAAACAACTCTCCCCATGGTACAACAAGGCAAATTTATAAAATAAACAATGACCTGCTTTCATTTAAATTTTAATCTTTTGTTCATCATGGGCTTTGGTTTTTTTTTTTTTAATATTGCATTAAAATACTATTTATCATGATTGCTGGGTTTTTTTTGTGCTCCATTAAACTTTGTAACAAAAGTGAGTCACTCTTTTGTCTCACCCTAATCTTGGCCTTGAAGGTCTGATAGTTTGAAATAAGCCATGCAAGAGTATAAATCCTAAGAAAACTGGCAAATGCTAAAAACCAGACATTTTCTCCCCCCAGAGAACTGGTTGTTGAACATTTATCAACAGATAATCTGTTGCCAAAATAATCTTCATTATCAAAATTGCTTATCTTTTGTCCTCCATCCCATCTCTGAATGTACATTTCACATTCTTGCTTTAACTGAAAACATGTGCTTCCTTGAGGACTCGGCTTCCCCAGCAGCTCTCTTAAGAGATGGCTGTTTTTCCTGCTTTACTCTTCATACCAATGAACCTAGAAGTTGGGCATTCATCACTGCCCATAGTCTATTTACTCCCTCCTTCCTTGACATACCAGATACTTTGAAGTAGATGACATTTAACTATACTTCCCACTATCTCTTCTACTGACTTCAGGGTAACTCTTCCTCAATCATGAGAAATTTTAACACATTTTTCACTACCACTTCTGTAATCATTCTTGGTGACTTTCAATATACCTATAATTCTTGATGGCCTTGATAGCTTAGTTCATTGAATGCCTCAATTGTTATGAATTTTTCCTCTCTTTATTGTCATTAGCAATCCATTCATTACCACTAAATCTCACATTTAAGCATCATATTCTGACCAAGATCTCTTACCTTTCTATTTTATTTCCTCTAGCATTCATACATCATCAATTCTTTGAAACCATTGAGACCTCTAATTTATTAACCTTATCTCATTTCACTGTCCATCACTACCTTCCCCTCACAATCAGCCTCCTCTTGTTCTAGTTTCCCTTTTTATCCAGCTTAGATCCTATGGTGGTAAAGCTATATGTATCACAGAAAAACACGTTCTTAAATCTAATCCATTATAATAGGATCTTTTGGTGATGGTTCTTCAGTTAAGGTGTATCCTACATTCAGGATAGGTCTTAATTCTATTACTGAAGTTCTTTATAAATTGAATGAATACAAAAAGAGAGAGAGGGTATGCGCCATGGAAGCAAGAAACTGAAAGCAATGAAACTGGAAAAGAAGGGAGAGACCAGGAAACACTGCTGTATGTTTGCCACATGGCAGAGGAGCCAAGGATTGGCAGTAGCTGGTCTTCAGGAAGAAATTATTTGATTTGGACATTTTCTCAGCCTCAAACTGTAAGCTAATGAATTCCCATTATTTAACTCAAACCATTTCATGGTATCTGCTTTAGTCAGCCTAGGAAACTAAAACAGCCCTATGGTCTATCACAATAATTATTACTTGCATTTACAGTTAGCTGGCAAATGTATTGTCTTCTCTTCCTATCAATAAAAAGGATCAGAGACAGTTTGCATTCAGATGGACAGACAATAGTATATATTGACAGTTAATTCCAGGTCTAAGTAAGCTCTCTTGCACTTTGGCATAGTTCAAAGATATCTTAACCTTTGCACTACCCAAGGTCCCAGGTAACAGTGATAGCCGGGGTAAGGGGAATTTAGAATGTATGCTGGAGGAGGGAGACAATGAGTGCCAGTTGTAGACCTTGGACCACATATCAGATATGCAGTGGCTGCAGTTCATCCCATTAACTAACTGTGGTGGCCCTTTCAGAAAAGGACTTTTAGTCCCAGCTTCTGGGAGTGCTGTTGGTACATAGCCTTCAGATACTACCTCAGCTGCAGCCTGGCAATGTGGGTGCAGCTGCAGATGATTCCAAAAGGCAAGTAGAGCATCAGAGTTCCCTGTAGGGTCTGCTAAGACTGTTGTTGAGCCTTCGTCCCAGCCTGACTTTTCCCTCTGCCAAGTCCTGCCCCAATCCCTTCCCCTTCAGAGGTGTTCATCCTATAGGTCCTCCTGAATAAGAATCCAATAGGTCTTTATAAATTTAGACCAAAACAGGTCTTTATAAATTTGAAGAATGCCAACTCAAGAGTCTGCTTCCCAGAGAACCCAATATGGACACCACCCTGGGCCAAGGCGCCATCATCTCTCTCCTAGATGATTCCAATAGGCTGCTAACTGTTCCCCCCTTACCTTCTCACATGCCTGAGTCTATTCTACACCTGGCAGCCAGAACAATCACTCTAAAGTGTAAATCAGATCAAGAACTCCCTGTTTAAAAACCTTCCAATGTTTCCTATTACATTTAGATCTTTTTGTGATGGGCTTTCAAGGCTCTACATGATCTGCTCATTTGGCTGCCTCTCCTGTTCTATCTCCAACTTCATTTCCTATGAATCCTCATCTCACTCTCTCTGCTTCACTCACACAGGCTTCTTGTTTTCCACTGCCCCTTCCCTTCCTTACCTCCAGGTATGCATATGGGTCTTCTTCCTACTTCATTCCAATCTCTGCTCAAAGGCCACCTTGTCAGAACAGCCAGCTCTGTCCTCCTGGTTCTCTGTCCTTAAGATTCCTTTTGTTTTTCTTTATATCACTTATTGTTATCTGGACTGACATTGCATTCGCTTGTGTTTTTTATATGTTTATTGTATTTCCCTCTAGAAGAGAAGCTTCATGTGGTGAAAGACTTTATCTTGTTCATCTCTGTGATCCCAGAACCTACAGCAGTACCTGTTGGATGTTAAATATGCAGTAAATATTGGTTAGATACATAAATTAATCTTTGGAATGACTGAATTACTACACTTAGACAAAAATGCCAAACTTGCTAATACCACATGTGATTTGTCGGTGCGCAGAGATTTTTTTTCTTCTAATCGATTTGCTTAGCAGACTAACTTCACAATTTCAAAGGTAGCAATGGTCCTTGCAGTTTCCAAGAGGTGCTCACAAGATTATTAAGCTTCTTTATTTAAAAGGATAAGCTTGGCCACTGAAGATGAAAACCAAGACTTGAGAGTCAGGAAAATGTCAGTCATTTCATCCATGTTCATGCTAATGGAACATGGCAAGCTGCTCCATGACCTGTTTCAAAATACCAGAATATGTGTTAGCAATTCTGTAGTGGACAATATTTTCATTTTGCAACTGGTTCACTGACCTCCACCATCCCTGCTCCCACAAAAGTCTAAAACCCAGATAAATAAGGAGACCCATGTCCCTTCTGTAACCTATTCCTAAGCCTTTATTTGCACTGTGAGGCCCATTCCCCTGCATTGTTGCACTAAGTGTCCCTCTTGCCACCAAGCAACCACAGTCCCCTCACCCATAAGAAGTCACAGGCATCAGATGTTCTCAATCACAGAGCCATGCATGAGAGCTTCATGTACCCCAACAGCAGAGAGAAGTGTCACTTGTTGGTTTCAAACAATAAAGAAAAGTTCACTTCCTATGAATTAGAATGGTTTCAAAGTTATCTTTGTTAGAATGCCTTCCTCATTTCACATGCTTTCTCATAGGATTTTTTGAGTGACAGCAAAAAAGAGTAGAGTTGTTGTGGGAACAGCTTGGAATTGTGGCAGATCACACAGCCTCTCTTACCTGTTTGCATGTATGCACTGTTAGTGTCATAGCAGATACAAATTACTGTAGGATAGGAAATGATTGTGCTGTGTGCATATCCCTACACTCAGAGTGGATTATTTTCTTTTTGATGCTATGAGGCATGGTTGAGACCAGGGTGAGGCAAATGAAGCATTTGCCTTGGCAGTTAAGGGGGCACCAAAAAACTCAGTAATCAAGATAAAGATTTTAATGCAATATTTTAGACATTAAAAATAATGCTAAAAATCCATGATGAACAAAATATCATTTGGGGGGATGACATAAACACTGAGTCAGTGCTAAGAGTTGATAATCTACATGAATCCACATGGGTCTTCTTCATTTGGAATGCTCATTCCTTCATTTGCCTCCACATATTAAACTCCAACTCAACTCTCATAGCTGAGGAAAAAATGTTACTACCCAACTCCACTCAGCTTATTCCATTCTCGGGGCTTTTTACCGTATAGCTATCTCTTAGTGCAAGTTCTTGGCATCCACACAAGACAATAAATCCCTTGAGGGCAGGGGCCATTTCCTCATCATTTTGTGTCTTTTGCAAAACCTACCACTAGACTTTGCATAATAAACATTGTTTTTTATACATTTGTTTTGTTTTGTTTTTTGCTTTTTTGCTGGCTGAATTAATGAGTATAAAGATGAATGAGTATAAAACCATTTCTTCTAAATATTTAGAGAAGGGAATTAGAAAAACTATTGTCAGCCCTCATCTGACTTTTCTTTCCTCACCCCCTTCCTACTTATTTTTATTGGATTTAGAGTCAGACTTGGAGCTGTTCTCTCCATTCAATCCTAGAGATTATTTTATTTTTCCAAATACATACACATTGAAAGACGGATTTAGATACTGGGCCATTTTCGGAAATAAATTCATAATTTTCCCTGTTCAGTTGCTCCATTTTCCTCCTGTTGCAATACCTTGAGCCTCAACATATTCAGTGGTCATGCTAACTTTCAATGCATTTCTAGGGACAGCACAAGGTCTATTTATCACAATTTATATTTTCCCCAATCTTTAAAAAAGTTGTAAGTAGCCCCCATGTTGTTAGCCCTCATATTCTACCTCGCCAGTCTACCAGGAAAACCAAGCCTTATGTAAGTGGAATTCAGCATCAAAACTAAGTGAAATACAATGACATCATTAGAGACAAAGAAGGACACTACATATTAGTAAAAGGGGCAATTCACCAAGAAGAAATAACAAGCATAAATGTCTGTGCTTCCAATGAACGCACTCCAAAGTACATGAGACAGACATTGGCAAAACTGAAGGGAGTGATAGAAGTTTCAACAGTAATAGGAGGAGACTTTAATACACCACTCTCTTCTATAGATAGAACAACCAAACAGAGGATCAACAAGGAAATAGAGAACTTAAACAATTTGATAAATGAATTAGACCAAACAGACATATATATAGGACATTACACACCAGCATATACATTCTTCTCTAGTACTCATGGAACATTCTCCAGGATAGATCATATGCTGAGGCACAAAACCAGTCTTTATAAATTTAAAAACATTGAAATTATGCAAAGCACTTTCTCTGATCACAATGGAATGAAGCTGGAAATCAATAACTACCAAAGAACAAGAACTTTCACAAATATATAGAGATTAAACAACACATTTTAAACAAGTGGGTCAAAGAAGAAATTGCTAGAGAAATTGGTAACTATCTGGAGATGAATGAAAATGAGAATACAAAATATCAGAACTAATGGGATGTGGCAAAGACCTTGTTGAGAGGGAAATTTACTGCTCTAAATGCTTATATTAAAAAAGAAGAAAAAGCAAAAATTGAGGACTTTCCTGCTCACCTGGAGAAACTTGGGAAATAACAGCAAACTAACCCCAAAGCAAATACAAGAAGAGAAATGGCAATTAAAGCAGAGCTAAATGAATGGGAGAACAATAGAAATAATCAATAAAACCAAAGTTGGTTCTTTGAGAAAATCAATAAAATTGATAGGCCACTAGCAAGACTGACAAAGAAAAAAAGAGAGAGGATGCAAATAAAATCAGAAATGAGAAGGGGTGCATTACCACAGACACTGAAGAAATTTTTAAAAAATCATAAGATGATGCTATGAACAACTGTACACCAACAAACAAGACAACTTAGATGAAATGCACAAATTCCTGGAAACCCACAAAAAAGCTACACTGACTCAAGAAGAAATAGAAGATTTCAACAAACCAATCACAAGTAAAGAAATCCAGTAAGTTATTAAAAATCTTCCTACAAAGAAAACACAAGGGCCAGAGAGTTTCACAGAGGAATCTTATCAAACATTCCAAAAAAAAAAAAAATGAACACCAATCCAAACTTTTCCAAAAACTTGAGGAAGAAGGAACACTACCTTGTTCATATTTTAGAGCTAATATCATTTTAATGCTAAAACCAGGTAAAGATGCTACAGAAAAGAAAATGCAGATCAATCTCCC